>NW_006912926.1:792461-814939 GCF_000585535.1 Cladophialophora psammophila CBS 110553 | reverse complement strand
CGTGCTCTTCGAGAGGAAATGGCGGGACGCTGGGATCAATCTGCAGATCAAGCTGCGGATCGAAGAGAGCGTATTGTTCGAGAGTAAATGGCGAGACGGTGGGATCAAGTTGCGGGTCGGAGAGAGCTTGTGATTCCATATGGAAGCTCTTTGTGAATGGATGCACTGCTTCTTGGTTCTGGGTCCGTGTATGTGGTTCAGTGACCCTTGAGCCATGGCTGGCTGGTGGCTGGAAACCTGAATCATGAACTGATCCCGGTGTTCTATTGGTCATTGTGCGTCTTGTGCTTGAGGAGCCCACTTGTACCTGAGTACTGTCACAAGCAGAATCAGCTGGGCCAACCGACTCGTCTGGAAACAGCGTGAGTCCTTTGCCATCAAGCACCAAGTCTGAGAATGTGTACTCACTTTGTTGCACTGGTCCGGGTGACCTTTGAGTTTCCTGTCCAGTCCAAGACTGTGAGTGAGGACCAGCGCTAATAGCGTCACTCGTAGGGTCAGTGCTTCCGTCACTCTGAGGGTCGTCGTCTCTATCACTCCCAGTGATTCGATGTCTGGGTAAGACATCTACCTGTTGGCGTTTGCGATGCGCACCACAATCTATAGTCTCAATTGGTAACCTGTTGTGAGTGACAGGCTGATTCGTGCTCATTATCTCCAATATGACCGCCCTTGACTCTTTCAATTTGTCTGCCGACCAAAGTATTGGAGCGAATTGTGTATACCTAGAATATAGGTCGAGAATGAGCCCGTTGTATTCGGAACATATACGTCTCGTGTTTGGACTGAGACTCGTTAGAATATGTTTTAAGTCATCTCGGCTCAGACGGGATATGTTGGAATATTGCTTCCAAAATATAAGAACCCCAGGGAGGAGGGACAAAACCCGTTCAATATATTCCCCGAGTCTCACGGTGTTCCGAAGGCTTTTTGGGTCGGAGATACTTAAGCTTTGGGCAAACTCTGGATAAGCCTCTCGGGGTCTTCCTTTGCTCCTGCTCGGTTCCTTGCTTTGTGAGCTTGACTTGAACTCAGTGTATTCCTTGTAGATAAATTTCGCGGCGAAGTATGCCTCGAGTAAGCTCGCACAACGGCTTGCTTCTGACTTCCAGCTAATGTCGGCTGCAGCTCGAGCGGGCCGGTATTCTCCGATCCTCGAGATGAAAGTATTAAGGATAGCCTCTCTCGTGAATTGGGTATACAGGGCGGTTTTTTTGACCGCAACTTGGGTCTCAACGGCGGGGCACTGAGAGTGTGTCCTAGAGAGGCCTTGGATCTCAAGATCGCGGCACTGAGAGTCTGTTTCAACGAGACCTTGGGTCCCAACTTCGAAGGATTGTATCGCAAGAGCCGGAAACAGCTCTGTATCTGCTTTCCGTTTTCTTTTCTTTGGTTTGTGTACATATTTCGAGGCCTTCCTCTCATATTTCGAAGCTGTCGTTTCGATACTGTAAATAGCTCGTTCATCGCGTTGGGAAGATGAATATTTAGGTGGCTTTAGTTGTTTCGACACAACAGAGAAGAGTTTCTCAAGATCAGTTCGATTTGTTTCGACATCTTCAGGAGACATGGACGAGACATGGGATATAAGGTCCGCATAGTTGATTGAATCAGCCATTGGAGAACGCATTCTGGACGAAGACATAAGTCAAAGGGTGAAAAAGATGAGCACAGAGAAGCTGGGCGGTCATTGCTAATCCCTCAAATTCCGTAGTAGGCCCCACAAGTCGCACAGTTGGTCCAATCATGATTTTTTGGGCACTTTCTCGAGAAAGTGCCCAAAAAATCATGATTGGACCAACTGTGCGAACTTTAAGCGAACGGGGAAGTAAATGCTGCTGAACCACCACGCTAGCACAAAGGCGTGCAAAATCCTAGCCCTCACCTCAGCTCCCGTCTACGAAAGTTGACTTGGAAGGGGAAATGTGTTATAGACATATCGCAGTCTATACTTTTCGGGCTCGCTAATAAATATGGCCTATTCGCTTTCTTGTTGCCTTTTCTCTTCACCGCTCAATATAACTCGTGGCTCACTTGTTCGTATTCCTTCATGGCTAATGCAACATTGGTCCTCAGCATTCTCAACATGATTTCTACACTTGTCAATTTATCTGCGCACTTTGTTACGTGGCGCTTGGAGAACCAATGGAAAATGTGCCTACGAAACATCGAGTCCGGATTACAGCTTCTATTCGCCATTGCTGTGGTAGTCCTTCTCGACCGACAACCTCTCATCGCTATTATTCTGTTGCACACGAGCCTCTTTCTTCAGAGTTTGGTCGATACATTCCTCTCATGGCCGGTGGCTGTAACAATTGTGAGGCTTCGATTTGAAGCTGTGTACTTAGACACGCGTTGGTTCAGGGGTACCGTATTACTTTTATGGCTTCTCCCTAAGCTTTCTCTTCTAATCCAGTCATTTCTTCATGGGTAAGTTTTCGCTCTATAGATTGAACAGAGAGCTTACCTCTATGACTTTAGCTCCAAAAGCCAACAAGAGGCCCTGATTTTTGCTTCTTCGGTAACAGTCGACTACGTCTTGCTTATTGTTCAAGGATTCTTGGCTCTCGGTTACATCGGATTCAAAAGCAATTCTGCATGGACCCCGGAAAAAAAGCTGTCGCTTGCTTTAAATCTTTGCCGCTCAGTTGTGTCCCTGGTGTTGGTCTATGTGACAGCAGCACGCTTTCCGCAAAATCCGGTGTTCAATAGCCTTGTGAGTGCTTCATAGCCCCCTTTTCAAGATAAGTTCATCCTAACGTGGCATCAGCTGCCTAATTTTGTCTCTAACATGTTGAATCTCCCGAAAGTACTGTACAAGATTGTCCAGTTGGCACGTTGCTCAATGCCGACCCCAATCGAGGACTACATTGTCACAGAACTAGTCACACCTGTGCATTGGTACGGGATCAAAGTCCGGGGCTAGATATTAGCGGAGTCTTTCTTGTGCCCCGGGGGAGCTGCCGCTTGTGGGAAAGGGATTATAGCACCATTGCAACGAGGGACACGTCACTGTAACAACGTATTAAATTGTTGGGGGTTGGGGTGTCCCAAACGTTGTCTTGAGCTGGGATGTCAAGGCCCCTGGAACGGATCTTTCCTGTCTCCAAATTGCAGACATTATAAGCAAAATTTTCAAACTTGCAAGACTTTCGCGCCCTTGCGGACCCGTAGAGTTTGCGGACCTAAACCCTGTTGTATTCCTCAGACGATAAGATTACACCAGATCTCGCTGTTCCCCTCTAACTTTCTCCTTCAACTCCTGGACTATACCCACAGCGCGAAGAGGAATTCCGGTTCCTGTGAGGGACTGACTTAAAATGCTAGCCACGATATCCAATTTCTGGCACGCTCTGTCGCGTTTCATTAGAGGCGATCTGCGACCTACCTCCCTCTGTCAAGCAGGGCGCGCATCAGAGAAACTTCTGTCAGACCAAGGAGATTCGTGCCATGTTAGACATGTTGACATGTCGCAACATGTCCAGCATGCCAACATGCCATGTGTCTGTCACGTTGCCAAGCCTTGGTGGGCCTAATATGTCACACTCGGCTATCCTGCCTCATCCTCCTTGCCCTTGGCCCCGTCTGTGGCCTGTTCGTAACAGGTACCTACTATTAACGGTTATATTAGCGAGCGTTTAGACCTCTTAGAATATAACGATTAAGATATATAAATAGATATATCGCTACTTTATTAACTAACGTTTATAAGACTTAGAACTTCGAGTCTACGAATAGTAGGATAGATTATTTTCGTTCGGCCTAATACTATAGAAATAATAACGACGTAATTAGATATACTTTTTAGTTTTTACGAACTTAAACTTTCGCTATTTAATATCATCGTCCGAAGATACTATTAAATTCTAAGATACTATTAAATTCTAAGATACTATTAAATTCTAAGATACTATTAAATTCTAAGATACTATTAAATTCTAAGATATTATTAAATTCGATTTATATATCGTACTAATGAAAGAAGACAATGCAAGGTGAAGTCGAAATTGATGCGAGGTAGGAATAGATTCGTTTTGTTCCTCTCGCTCCCGGACCTTGCGCCAATGATCGAAACAGAAGAGCGAGACCCCATTAGACCAGTGATTGACCTCAACATGCACTCCCGGACCACTTCGGCCCCATGTCCGAGTAAGAGGTAATTATGGTTTGATGATCCCCGTAATTGCAACCAGTCGTATGCAGGCATTAAGCGACCTGCTTGTGCTAAGGGCTATCCACATGGTCGATGGCCTTTTCCTTATATGCATGGACCTCCCCAACTCAAGCTTCTGGAAAAGAAAAAGGGAACAAAATGAAAGGGTTCACACATGGCTACCAAAATCGCGGTCGTGTTCTGCACGATGAGAGGTGGGACTGGCAATGTGACTTCAGTCTGGTGCGAAATACTGGATGGTTCTCGTCCAGAGATAACTGTGACCTTGAAATTCAGTTTGGGAGAAACAAGTTGCTCTTTAAGCCAAAAATGCTCCTATATGGATCCTTCTATCGCATCAGTTTACTTTCCACCTATCCCCTTTCACGAAATAAATTCTCTCCAATTGATTATCCGGTCTCCACAATGCCATATCTTGATTGATGAAGAAAAGATCTTCTTTACCAGGTTTGTAGCCATCCGTTTCAATCCCACTGAGGCTGACAATCGAAAGTGACGGCTGGGTTCCAGATATTGAATGCTTGAGCGGATTCCAGCAGACTTAGGATATGGGTGGTTGATTTTCAACGTGGCTCAGTTCTCGAGGATCCAGACTACATAAATTGAACTCTCCGCTTTAGCCGCCATGCATGGGATAGGAGAGGTTAATGGCAAAAAAGACAGAATATCTTGTAACTGGGTGAAGAGCGAACCTAGGCACTACCATAATCCAGCAGCAGTAGTACTAGCAGTCCTTCTCCTCTTGGTTGGTCTCTCTTCACCTGACGCGAGAAGCCCATTGGCACTCATCACCGCAACTGTCCACTCTCGCAGTTCGCTATGCGACCTTTCATAGATGGCAAATTTAGTTTGTAAATCAATCGTGCATCTTTCCAGGCTCTCTAGCTTTCTGTTCAACTCAAGAAGCTGACCTTGGTTGAAGTCTTCGTCCTTGCTAGGGTTCCCTTCGCAGAGATCAAGTCGAGTTTCGAAGATGATGCGAGGTCCAGTATTGACAATGACCTGGGGGTCTGCTAGAAATTGCCTCACGTTGACTGGAGTGGTGGCTGCCTTGGATTCTCGACCTGCCAGCGTCGTTGGGCTTGGTACTGGTGCGGCAATTGCCTCTTGATCCTCGGGTGAGTCCAAATGATTGATCGTGGGTGTGTAGCAGTGGTGATAGGGCTGTGGCTCTGTAGCAGCACCTTCGTTGTTGATAAGGTATGGGATTCTAGGCATTCTGGGGACTCGTTGAGTTTCGGGGTCCGCAGTCCGATCATTGGTCGGCAGGCAATCGAGGTTCGATCCCATGGAAATTGTTGAATGGGTGGATGGATTTAATTGACGAGCTGCTTCGCCAGCTAATTGCTCCAGAGACGGGTACATTGTTTAGGTGCCATTCATAAGCTGAAACTTAGTTCTAAATAGTAGATTACTAGTGGTGGCGGAAGCGGTTTTATATTTCAGGGAGTAGCAATAATTGTCGAGTCTCGAAGAGGAATCAGAAAGAAGGCCTATACTTAAGAGAGGTGGAGGGGGTCTATTAGGACAGCAGGGTAAAGGGAGGTACAGATAAGAGAGCAAAGAGAATAAAAAGAAGGCATGGGAAACCCCCCCCCCCCGGGGGAGGGGTGTTATTTGGTGACTAATCGACTTGATGCGATAGGACCATCGACCGAGGCGTTGAAGGTCGACCAATCATCCAGCCTCGCTAGCAAGGCCGCATATCTATCACGTGATATATCATAGCCACCGAATACATTCCCTACAACCATCACTTCCGGATCCTTCTCACGACGAGGATCGTAACCGGGGGTACGGGGGTTGGTTTAGTAAGGGAAGGGAAGGTGGGTGGGATGCGGTAGAGAGCAACGGGGAATAGGGCTTAGGCTTGTTTATAATATCAACTTATCTCGACGTCCTCTCCATAATGATATAATGCCTGGAGATGTAGAAAGATCGGCATGGAAATTTCAGCAATTATCAACCACTCAGAGTCAGAATATCGCACCACCGCCGCGAGCACAGGTTAGTTAGTATCTTAGAGAAAAGTAAAATGTCCATTGTGCGTTGTTGATGCTGAAAGTCGTTGTCAATCCAGAATCCAGCTCCATAACATGTACTACCAATTCTGATACTGTTTCGAGAAGTCACAGTTCCGGCAATGCAATAGACCCAAGTACTACATTGACCTCCCGAGGTTCTGATGATGTTTGCACTGCTCCTTCGGCCTCGAAAGTGAAGCGGAAGCGCAGATCCACCAAACGAACAAAGACCGGATGCCAGATATGTCGGTGGAGGAAGAAGAAGTGTGACGAGTCCCGACCTTCCTGTACGTCCAGCGACCTTCCACGACCCAACAAAATGTGGAGATAACCCAGCAATGCGTTAACCAACCACAGGCATGAACTGCGTACAAGGAGGGTACTTCTGTCAGGGTATTGGATTTCTATGTTAAGGGTGCAAATTGTCAACAATATCTGCCGCTGAGTTGGCACTAAAGGCGAGACTAGCTGGATAGAGTAGTCATAAATCGCGAGCAGGAAAACATATCTCCCCGTCTCGGCCGAGGGTCCCTATCAGCGATGAAATCTAATTACGCACAGAGTAGTACTTAGTTTACCGCTAATTCAGTAAGTATTGTAAAAGAGCACTTCAGGGTTCGGCGCCCACGTGCAACAACGCAAAGAGCCCTGTGCAGCAGATCGGTAAGTCGAAGACGCGTTTCTGATTGAAGCCGGCACAGAATACGACCGCCAATATCACAGAGTCGGCGGCTAGGTCGTGCGACAGTGCCTGACGGCAGGGAGAGACAGGTAGGGGCGCTCAGGGCGGTGGAATAAACATCAGGACAATAGATACTCTGTCTGTCACTTTCTGTGCCTGTCTGTGTGATCCTGTGTGATAAACTAAATTTCTTCAACTGTTCCCTAAAAAACCTGGCAGCCACAGCTAAAATGGTGCTAGAACATCTGTCTGAACATGTGACTAGACAAGCACACCCTCCCCACCGCCTCTGCCATAGCCACTTCACCTTGTTACAGTATGCTCTTTTCTTCTTACTTCACTCCGTCTTGCAGTATACTAGACATCTCCTCAACAAAGCAATTCACAGTTGCTATATCTTTTATCCTTCTGTCTGTTGCACCTCATCGACGATAATCCACCGTTAAACTTTCCAATGCTGTAATATGAAATGCATGTGACTCGATTGGAGAACATACTAGATTTCGAAGGGTCCCGGAGAGTCGCCTGTCTACTGAGTTTTACAAAGGCCTCATAAAGGCACTAGCCTGCGAGGCTGTCATTCCGTTCCTTGTCACTATAGCAACCCTATGTGCGGTTGTCCTCGCTCACGTGACTCGGACCCTAACTGTTGCTAGCCTCGCGCGTATGGCTGACTCCACCTGCCTCCACGGTCGACTTTCCCCTGTTTCCTGATCCTATGACCGCCGATAAAGGCTGAGGCTGACATGACCCCATCGAGCCTTGTCACCATTCTGCAATGAAAGCCAGGAGAGACGCTCCCATAGCTCCAAGCACCCCCACAGTTCTTGCTGGTCCGCCGTTAGTATCCACATTCATATCTGTGCTGGCAGGTGCAGTGGCGGAAGCTCCGCAGTTGAGAATGTCGTCGACAAGGCTTTGCACGCTATCGACAGGATTCGTAGCGATCGCGCCAATTAAACTCGTGATCGAAGCAAACTCAGCCGCTGGGGCGTCGGTAGCACTGGCAAGTATTGACCCGTACCTCGAGGTCAGGGAGCTGTAAATCTCCAATATGTTCCCTGGGTGATTTGCGATTGCAGAAGTTGCTGATGCCAGGGCCTCGGATGCCTGTGAGAACGCGTTGGCCTGAGCCAAGACCGACGACGTTGAGAGAAGTGGTATGAGGGTAGTGTAGATTATTACTTTCATAGTCATAATAGGGAATATGGATCTGATGATAGAGGACTTGTATTGAAATTAGGTGCGAACTGATCGTCGGGGTATCCAGGAACGCCAATATTTATTCTCTCCAACAGCCTGAAGGGACTGACTCCATGCTTGAGTATATGCGCCGGGTGCGACTTTGACACCCCCTCCACCGGTCCCCTCCTACCATCGACGTCGCCAATGTCTACTTCTTACCAATAAGCCAGTATCTGTGTCCTCTCTATCACTTTTTCTCGTCTCCTCTACCAATACTTAGACCATGCACCCACTAATTAGTGTTACTAGCCCAGAGAGGCAGTTCTACATATTCGAACGTATGAACGAACAAGCTATTCATCTTACCAGAAGGGGCGAATACAAGGACGCGGAAATACTGACTCGAAGGCTGTTACGCCTGAGCGAGCGCCTTCTCGGCAGGACGCATCGTGTCACGTTGACAAGCATGAACAATTTGGCAACTCTTTTGAGTAGACAAGGGATGTATGAGGAAGGGGAAGCCCTACATCGATCCGAACTTCAGTTGAGCCTCGAAATTCTGGGCGAAGGGCATTTTGAAACCTGGACTAGTTTCACTAATCTGGCCATCATTTTAATGGATCAGGCGAAGTATCAAGAGGCAAAGGTCCTTGTTACGAGGGTATTGCGCCTCAAGAGTACAGCCCTGGGAGAGGATGACCCATCGACAATCCTGAGTAGTCAGCTGCTCGAGCGAATCATAGCATCAGAGGCTCAGTCGAAGTGAACAACTTCGTCTAAAAACGCCAAACGCTCGTTGAACCCGGCGGCGCGAGCGAGTCATAATTAGTACACGGGATAGGATCACAAGGCATAGTCACATCTCAGACTATTCTAGAGACGCCGGAATCTCTATGCAACGCACTGTGAAGCTACACAGCCATGACCGAGATGTCTCGCTACCCACGTCTCCAGGAGTCATCTAGACAAGGCGCATGAAGCTTGTTGATTCTATTCTCTCTTTCAACCACGCCACCCAATCCTTATTTGTCGAGAATTGGACCACGCCAGCGGTCAGCCTGAGACATTGTCGCTGCGAGCTGCCTACACGTCGAGTCTCATGACAGGAGCGAGCCCACTTTCACTTCCGCGAGCCATTGCGACGACCTCACAAGGCAGAATTGGTTGTCATGACATCTTCAACCAGATGGCCGTCTGAGGCAGTGCATTCTGCTCGCCGTGCTATATAATACATTAGAACTCACCCCATTTTCCCAAGATCAGTTGCCATTCACACACAAATATTTCAGCAATGGACACAGAGTCTCATAACAACGTGGAGGTCGATGATGAGGAGCAGATCGCAACTTCCATAGATGAGGAACCCCAGACCATTGAGGAAGAAATCAGTGACAACAACAAGCTCATGTCTCATATCTGGGATGCCCGTTACTGGAAACAAGGCTCTATCATTGCAACACTGAGAGCTCCCTTTACCGGACCACCTATCAGCACGAATGCAACCATCTCGTTCAGTAAGAGGAAACCGATTATTGTCCGCACTGTCGAAAAGTACTCCGTGGCTCTTGTGGACCACATTCCTCTGGTGGTTGTGAACGACAGAACCGTCCTCGAAGCATTAACAGAGGGCGCTCGATCCTATTGTGGTCTTCAAAACAACGAATCGAACCTGATCTGGGCCTCATATATGTGGCCAATCTGGAAGAGCGATGCGATCGAGCTTGCAATCGACAGTGAAGAACGTCTTGCATTTGCAGAATTGCTTACTACCGTCTGCCTCAAAGCTTGTGAGAGACTTCAAAGGCCAGAATTTGCTATTTTATTGAGTACGCCATCTCTTTTACACCACCACCTCTGTGCAATGGGTCTAATGCTTCGACTGAACACGGACAAAGGACGCCTGTTGTACATACAGCTTCGCGTTAGTCGGGGGCAATATAATGTTTCCTACTTGGTGGCAGGAGAGCTGTCTCACGTTCTCGTTACCGCGACTGCTCCACAGGTGAAGGCTACAGTCAGTTACAAATTGAACGGGGATACAACGCATTTACCTATTGCCTTATCGGCCCATATCAGCGAGATCAACAACTTCGACATCTATTTCCGCTATGCAAACACGGTGCCGGCTGGCAAAATCCTCCGGCTACCTCAAGAGGCACTAGTTCGGGAATTTGAGGGCTCGAATCATTGAACTGTCGATTTTCGCTTATGTGTCGAGAAATAGACGATTTGTGGTACGGAGCGGAGGTGCACCAGAAGCTCTGTAGGTACAAGCATTTTTTGGTCTATAGTGGTTCAAATAAAAACGTTCTTCAAATATTCTAGAATCTCACGAGCCGTCCAGAGTCCTTATTTTCTATGTTACAGCGGAAGAAATAGTTGTCAGTACAGTGTTGCGCGAAATCAAATGGGCGGAAAAATGTTGGCCCGGGCGAAGCTCTATCCCCGTAGGGGCCATCTACCGTACGGCGCCATAGCCAAGGGTCAAATATAATAAGGCTGCTGCCCTTTAAGGTATCGATGTTGGTGAGTCACGTGAACTCTACCTAGCCGAGGCTCCTAGCGCAATAAGCCAATTCCAGTCATTACTCTTCCTCTTCTTAACAACAACAACCACCCCCTCTCCTCCCCCCCGAACAGGGAGGGGAAAAAAAAGAGGGGGAGAAGGGGGGTGGGGGGCAAAACTACCACAATAGCCCAGGGGAGGGGGATGCCGGATAAGGTACGTAGGGTAGGGTGTAAAACAGTAATCCGCTCCCTAGCGAGGTGGATTGTCGAAAATAGCACTTTGCCTTCGAGCGGAGACTCTGTTACTCTGGTCGATCCCCTCAGGTGCTCGCAGATAAATCAGAGGCCAAGCAAGATAGATATTAGGCCTGCTATGTTCGACGCTGTTACAGTGCACTATCTATTTATCCAAAGTAAAGAAACTGTGCTGCGTGAATAGTTGTGAATAACTGCAAATGGCCACACAATATTACCGACATTATCCCGCCAAGTCTGAAAGACAGTTCTCCAACACCATCAAGAACATTCCTCAAAAACCATTCGCCAAGCGTGTTCGGTTTCTGTTGCCTCCTTCATACTCCCGACTGGTCACCGATAGGGAGATGATTCGATTAGAACAATTTTACAGTCACCTTTCCAGATGTCGACGTCGATACTGTGTGGCTTGCGTCCATCTAGCCAGCGATGCAGCTCACGGTCTACGTTATGAGGGAGGAGCACTGAAGGACACAAGTGGTGATCGAGTAGAGTGCCCTTTATGGCTGCGGCGTGGTTCACAGAAGCCTAGTTTTCAGAGTTTGATCAAATTGGCTCTACGTGTATCTAGATCCAGACGTGAAACCAGGCCGTCATATAGGTACGACAGATCTCGCCAAAGGAGAGATCCAAAGATCGAGAGACCAGTCTACACAACTCGGACGGAGATATACAATAGATGTAAATGAGGAAGGGAGAAACGGGCAATCCATCATCTCGAAATTGCAAAATCCGCCTAGCGTACTATCATGGTTGAAAATCAAGCTCCTGGTAGCAAACAACCCGATTTCTGCAAACCTCCTGGTCTCTACAGACCTTCTGGGAAGCTTCACGCCATTGCTCTCGGATGTTGGCCTGAGCTGAGACTGCCAGCCGTCAACAGTGACATTTCCACATTGCCGGATTCTCACTTACCAGTGATCAGCACAGGCCCTCCGCCCTCTTGCAACTCATGTTTCAAGATTTCCTCTAGGTTTGCGGACTCATAGTATTTCTTGATTCTCCGCCCGTAGTCCGGCGGTTCACCTCTGTGCCAATCAGGGCTTTTGAAGCCACCTGTCACGTATAACAGGGCTTGGAATGTCTGTCCGGGTGTCAGTCCTCAAAGGTCCGAATACGTGAGTTTACAAGTCAGGGCGATGGGCCCACCGATGCCGTAGTCATGTTCAAGACCTCTTCCATCCAATTTTTTGGCCACACTTCGTAGGCTATGGCTTGAAGTCAGAATTTGCGAAAGTGTAAGCCGTGGGGATATGACATGCCTTCCTTTTCAACTTGCCATACCAAGACAATGCGTTTATTGGCAGTCCTCTGCTGTTGGTGTTGGCTCACAGCTTCTTTTAGCAGCGAGAGTTGAGCTGCAATTCCCGAGTCGGTGGCAAACAACATCAGGGTCTCGTATCTAGAGCTGTCCCTGTGCATTCCGTACGGACCGTCGATCCCGAGTCTGAGCTCCTTTTCCACCAACATAGAGCTCTCCAGCTTGTTAGCGAGACCTCGGCGCTCCTCCACCAATAAGGATATTGAAGACGTGCTTTCGCTTGTGCCTTCCCACCAAGCGATAACAAAGCAGTGGGGATGAAGCATCGAGAGTGGAGACAAAGGTGGTGACCAAATATACAAGTACTGCCCGGCGTGAACCTCCATTGGATGAGGGAGGTATACGTCCAGGACGAAGAGACCCTCTTCCTTTCTCACCTTCGCTGTCGACCAGCCAGTGGAGACCGAGAAGGACCGTGCAAACGTTCTCCACAGGCACACGCTAACTGCAAGCCCATACAAGCCAACTGCAATGTAGATAAAAACTCGATTAGGTGAATGTGGTGGTGCAATCCACCACAAGCTCGTAAGGAGAGCGGCGCCCAATAGCTTGTGAACTATGTGGAAAAAGTGGCGTGTTGACCCTTCTGTGACAGGAAGGCCAAGAACGGTCATAAGCCCAAGACAGATAGTAGCCTGCAGCAGTTAGCATGGGTCGAGATTTGGCAAAGGTCAAGCGAACACAGTGCCTACCAGAATAGACAGGCAACCAACCGTGTCGAATCGAAGTCGGCGAGTCGCCGCCTCAAAAGCCAGATGCAAACCCATCTGTGCCGCGGTCATTGTGCCCACTGTCTTGTGGATCTTGTCCAACGTTCGACGCGTGACATTGATGGCATCGGCGGCAGCACTAATGCGTCCGCCGAAGAGTAAAGGAATCATGTTAAGCGTCGTCAAAGCGCCGGCTCTTGTGCTCGCATCGGCCGCTGATTGAATACCCAGGAAATTGTAAATCATCGTGCCGCCCCAATAGATCATGTGCAACATCGCTTCAATCCTGGAGATAGGTGAATGTGTCGGCCGCCGTCGGAAAAGAGTGGTATGGAGATGTCGGAATGCCCAGGAACGGACGCGCGGAGCTCGTACTAACCACCCAGCTAGGTTCCGAGCTAGGAATAATAGGAGGATTCCACCCGCGGCGGCTGCATAGAATATGATTACTTCCATTGGTCAAGGGTTGCGACGAGCGCACAGTTCCTAACGATAAGAGATATCCTCATCTCTCACGTAACTTATAGTGCTCAATGCATCTGTAAATAGGGGCCCGGGGGAGGGGGGGTGGTTGGGAAGAAAGGGTGGGTGGTGTATGTGCAAAAGCCGCATTAGTTGGGCTCGTTCGTTTGGGCGCTGAAGGTTACGTTCATTGAGGTCAATTGGCAGCTACAGGTCCTCGAACTGCATCTGCGATTGGATATCGGCGGGCTGATGGTGCATTGCAAGCGCGCGGAGGGCCACTCCTTTCGATTAAAATATAAAAGTACACCCCAGACTTAGCCAACACCCTCCCGTCTCTTAAGATCAGAGTCCTCTCGAGCAGGCAGTTTTGCACAGGCAGACTCTCCCGAGAAGTTGCGGAATATGGCGAAAACGAAAAAGCATTCAGCGACCAAGGCACCTAAAGTCAACTTCAAGCGAAGCATTACGTCTTCCTATTCTAAAAGAGGGCCTGGCCGCAAGGAGACCTTCAAGAATAGAAGGGACACCATCTGGAGGAAAGGCAATGAGCTGAGCGAAAAGACCGGCGCATATTTCCTAGGTCTAATATATCAGCCGCATCGCAAGCAATGGCACGTCTCTGTCAGTGCTAACGCTCCTAAAGATGTGTGGCCATTTCCCCTGGAAGAGTTTGTGAGTATTACCCTGGCCAGCTTGTTAAATTAGCTCCTCTTAACCGTCCTGCAGTTGTCAACTTACGACCCCCCACCGATCGTCACACAGGTGACACGTCCAGCAGAGGCCGACAGTGTTACGGTTACGAAGACGGGAAGGGAAGACGCATCTGAGTCGGACAGTGACTCAGACATCACCACATATGCGTCAATGTCCCGACTTCAACCCAGCTCGAGCGAGAAGCAGCACTTGCCGGATTGGCAAAGCCTCAGAATGCTCCAGGGACTTGCGACGGTTCCATTCAAGAAAAGCACGGTTCAATTCTCGCCGCTGATGCCGAGCAAACAATTTTCGGAATGGCTCACAAGCAAATGATGTGGCAGCAAGGAAGGAGCTTTGAGTCATGTAGGGTCAGGGTGGTGGATGCTATTGGCTTGAACTCCCTGGAGCAGCGACGAAACAATGCATTTTCTTTGCCCCTCATGCGAGCGGGATGAGGGATAGTGTGGGTCCACTATGGTACACAGTAGCCAAAAGTCCATCCGACACTACTCTAGGTGGAGGGCCCGAAGTTTCACAAAACTGCCGCTGTTCTTAGGACAATATGTCAAACATATCCTCAAGCATATCGGGTCTGCCGTCAAAATACGAAGTTTCTTTACCTCTTCTGGCTGCTTCCTCCCGTTCGGCTGTTGCTGCTGAGAAGGCATCCTTTAAGTGGGCCAATTCCTCACCACCTTGGTACAACAAGAGAGGGGGCTGGCAGTTCTCAGCCATAATCTCGCAATACCGTTCGTAGTTACGTTGTAACAACTGCGCCCTCGAATCCAGCCACTCCGAATATCGATCCATTTCGGCACGGAGTTTTCGGGCGAACTCTTCGTATTTTCTGATTGACAGTATGAAATGGCGTGCCCTTTGTCGGAGTCGTGAACGGCGTAAATCGAGGTTCTGGCCCTCCGCATGCAGTTCTTCGCTTGTCTTCTCGAACTGGTGGGTCCAGAGCACTTGGTCGGGAAGTGTCGAAAAACTGTGCTGAACACCTTCCTCGGCTACACCGGCAATGCAGAGGTAGCGATATGCAGCATCGGTGGCCTTGAGCAGAGCTTGGCAGTGTTCGAGATCGCTCCTGGTCTTTTCGTGGCGAGACTGTTCATCGGCCCACATGCTCATGATACTATTGATTTCTTCCGTGTAAAGGGCTTCCCGGCGAACCCGTGATCCACAGGCCCTGCAAAGCTGATCCAGGCCCTCCAATAGAACCCCTGACAGCCCACCGAGCCTAGTTGCAAGACATGCAGCTTGCTCCTGCAAATTATGCAGGATGTCTAACCGATCAAGGTGTCGTCTATCTGCTGCTCTGCTGTCGGCCGCTACGTCATGTTGGGGAGCAGAGTCGATTTCTGTAACAGTTGTCGTTTGATTCATCGGCTCCATGATTGAGCATTGTGCAAGAGTATTCTAACATCAAAGTCCAAAGTGAAAGCTAGGTTTTATGGGAGGCAAATGGGAGTGTAGGACCGCATGTGAAAGGGCAGGGTGGGTGGTGACCAGATTTAAGCCCCCAGCCGCCAAAGGCTGCATTACGTAGTTCTACGAATTGAGGGGTGTGGTGGGTCTACCCCCTCTCCGACCTAGGAAAGCTATTTTCATGCCGCAAGCGCTGGCGGCAAATACTTACAAACAATTGGTTGGGCCGACGATTACTACTTGGGCTCGCCGCCCTGCTTGGAAGAGATGCACTTTATTAAAGACTCAAATAAACACTGCCAGGGATCTACAGGGCGCAATCTGCTGTCCATCGAACGCTGGCCACCTTCTCCTTCAAAGCTCAGCTTAGTTTACCAACCAAAATGAGCACTCATTCTTGGCGGCATCTCATGGATACTGAGACACCCACCCTGTCATCGTTCGGCTCCTTCGATACTCCGGACTTCATTGACGAGGCTTCTCTTGATATGCCCCTTGTGAACTCGGATCGTTACCTGCCGCACAGCACCCAATCGATCTCTGCGACAGAGCAGGTTGCTCCCTCTGCGGGAGCAGATCGTTACCTACCCCAAGGCAACCCATCAGCCCCTCTCACAGAGCAGACATCTGCACCTTCGACATTGTACATCGACCGTCCAACTGTCCTGCAGAAGGCGGGAAGCATTCCGAGGGTGGCCGTTGGGCAACTATCGACGGCAAAGATGTCGCCGCCGACTAGATCCACACGACGAAACTCCGTGAATCCATCTCCATTCACAACCTACCCTCATGACGACATCCGAAGGAGAGGTCAGGAAGTTTCTTCCGACCATGAACAACGCTTCGATGCTCAACCAACAACCGTGTTGTACGCGCGCCAGTTCGAGTCGCTCATGGAGAGAATGGCACGGTTAGAAGAGGAAATGCATCGTCTACGTTCACTCAACATTGCCGAGATATTTCAACGTCTGGACCACCTGGGTGCGTTTATGGAGAAAGAATACAGGAAACTCTATGGAAGAGTCGACGAACTGCAGTCATTCATCGACATGGTTAAGGCAGATGCTGAAAAGGCAGCAACGCTCACTTCAGGGCAAGAGTAAACTGCGGACTTGTACGGAATCCTTCACTATCGTTTGCTGCGCTTCTTGTGCGGCTCTACATCCATAACTTCATATGACCGCTTTCTCTTTGTCCTTAATGGCCCCGGTGTCCATGTTGGCAATTTCTGTTCGCTCGGTGCGCAACCACCACATTCTTCGTAGATTACGCCCGGATCGGTCGCAGATCCAAAGGGCATGTCGAGACCCTGTCTGTCCACAAACCAGGAGACTCTGCGGGGCATAGCACTGATTTTCCTTGTCTGGTCTATATCCCATTTCACGCATAAATTAATCTCGTCGTCTAGGTCCTTCACGAAGAAGTGCACTGGTTTGCGATAACGTCGACAGGTCCCACAGATGTCTTGCTCGCTCAAAAATACACCGAGGCTGTTTCCGTCTTTAAACAGCTCGAGATTTCCGAGAGGATGGAGTTTAAGTAAGGACTTCAGTGCCCCTGAAGAACGACACCGAACCGAGCCGTGGCAATAGTACATCCCGTCGCCGTAAGAGGGCATCTCCTGGAGTTCAAAGAAAAGACTTGATATCAAAAGTGCCATGAGGACACCGCGTCGTGTCTCTGGTCCGCTGGGCTGGAGCCGAACTGCGGAGGAAAGGACTTCGATGGAGTCGTAGTCGTCAATAGCAGGTTCTGGACCGGGCAGTTCCAACGTTAATCTGAAATAGTCGGGTTTCTCGTGTTCAGGCCGGTGATTCATGAACTCCCTCCATGTGCGTTGACCATCTAGCTCACCCTTAAACGAGCTTATGAGACAGTGCAATGGAGTATCCTTCACAGAGAATGAGAAAGACCACGGGAAAGAGATCTTAGGGGTCTTCACAAGGGGAGATTGGCTCGTTTCTTCGTAGCCCGTGCCAAGAGAAAGCACCACGTCAGGTCGTATCACTGAAGGCCAAATATAACGGCTCTCCCATAATGCGATGTTGATAGGATTGTTGTGATGGCTCACGCCACCATCCCGATAGATGCCCAAGGAGGGAATTTTGATAGCTCTAAAATAACTAAGAGGGTTAGAATTCCATCGTAGTCGAAGGGAAAGGGTCTAGGTACTCACATCGGGGCGGCGGAGGTTGCTCTTGCCCTACAAGAGATTAGAATACTTTGATCGTCGAAACATAGAGCGTCACACTTACACTTGCCACACATACGGCTCCTGGTCCGCCCTAAATGGACGCTCGAATCGATATCCTAGACCCTGTTAGATGACCTGAGAACAGGAGTGGCGCTTTCTCTTACCGCTTTCTGATTGTCGACGCCTGCTACCGTTGTAATTTGTGAAGATCCGTGTCGGCGTTGATGTTTCGCTTACTTTGACGGCTGTCACCGCGACCTTAGTACCGGAAGCTGTGGGGCCTTCATAGTCAAATAGTTGACGGTTGGGCCCGAATTGAGAGATCAGGGTTTGCTCAAAGAGCCCAGTATCGTACATGCTATTAGAGGTGAGAAGACTCTTGAGAGCGCGAGGTAACAGAGAGGAATCGTCCTTCGAGCGGCGTGCCCCAAACAACGTATGAGCAAAGCTCCTGAAAAAGTACAGAAGTTGCTCTACTGTCATTTTCTTCACGAAAAGTCCCAAAACAATGATGCCCCCTGGAAATATCAGGATATTGACCTAAAGTTCATGATGGAGACTCACCTATGCTTGTTCCATACGCCAAGTCAAAAAGTTCTTGAATAGGGCAGTCGGACTGAGCCAGCTGCTGAAGTAGAGACAGTGTCTCTAGGGGGACAATTCCTCTGAGACCTCCGCCGTCGATGCTCAGAATTCGGAAGCCAGCAGTCGGAGGTTTCAAACGCACAAGGAACCTTTCCCGTTTACCGCAGACCGGACATTCCCTGATTTCGTAGCTGCTATGAAGCCCGGATCTCAAAGACACCTCGCACCCAAATCTCTTGATGCAATTTTCGCACAAAGCATGTCCGCAGGATAATACATGCTCTGGACTCTGGACCAGACAGACGAGACAGGTCTGATTGGATTTTAACAATGACCAAGACGGTTGCAGCGACCGCAGCGTCGACAGATGGATGTCAGCAGAAGAGGTTCCATTGTTGACCATTTCAGCTCGAAGAGCACAGAACCTTTCCTGAATCTCGTTGGACACATCGTCCGGAGTGGAAGTCGAGACGCGACAAAGAGCTGAGCGGTACAGCGACTTGTACAAGGTTCTAAATAACAACTTCGGATCGAAGCCTACGTGGAAGTTAGCGTAGCTCCACTTGGGCCGCATCCGCTCCTGCACTCACCGTGCATTCCTTTTGGGTAAGCGTCTAGGATCGCGCTGGATGCTATCATTAACACAACAACACCGGTAGGAAGCTTTTGGGACACCCTCAGGACGTTTTCAGTATGCTCCACAAGGTCGGATCGGACCTCGTTCCCCTGTCTGGCCGCTTGTATGAAATTGAACGGTGTTGCTGCTGTTCTCGTGACGTTGACTAGTGCCCGTCTGAAAAGGGCTGCTTGATGGGTGGCGGCGAAAAGCATGGACGCTGCCATTCGGTCCCCTCGCGCACTATCCAAGCTATTTGCAAGCTCGAGGATGAAACTAAGTCGTCGACGCTGGGAGGTCTGATACTTTTGTGGCAGCGTAACAACTTTTACGCTGGCAAAGACCCTGTTAATGTCGACATCTCGAGTCAAATCGGAAAGGAACAAGTCTCTTTCCAGTGTTTGCATCGGGTTCCCAGAGTCTCTTTGGACCACTAAAACCCGGGGCCGTAAGGGAGGGCCTATATGTGACCCGATGGCCAGCAGAGTCCAATTTGTCAGGAATATTCTCGTTGTTTCGAGGCCGCCAAGATCGTCTGCAAATAAACAGATTACATCCGTGAACAGAAACAACAGCCTCGAGATCACGACATCCAGCAGGTTTTGCTGAGACTCAGGGACCCAGGAGACCTGAAAATGTTGTTGGACATGACATCCGGTTTTGTTCCCCAGCTCTAGACTACATGTATGCTCAGTGGGGTCCAAGTCTGCATAGTAAATGGGATAAGGTGATTTTGATGACTGCGTATCTGGACGGAGATTGAGAGATGTCGCATTTGCTTGCTGTTTTTTCAAAGAACCTTTGGGCAGAAGGTCACGCAGGACTTTGTTTTTTGTATCGTGGCCGAGGAGCAACGCGATGCTCGGGTATTTCGAATCCTTATCCGGCAGATGATTTGCTAGCGTTTGCAAGCGCTGGTTGCAGATGATGTGGCGTTCAACCCGTGCGTGGACGAATTCTAACCAGGCAAGATGTTTACAAGTTTGATCCATGATTGTCCGTTTCAGCTGTTCCAACAATCTTTGGGCCGTGGCGAGTTTTATGAGGCTGTTTTAGGCTGGTTGGTGGGTGGTGTGGTGGGGGGGGGGGGGGGTTGGGGAGGGAAAAGGGGGAGAGGTGTGGCGAAAGAACTATGCACGTCCGTCGTAACGAATAGTACAAGGATTGTCGAATCCCCTGGGGTCGATTTCTTCAACTGTCAGCAACCATGGCGGATGAGAATATCTGGCGAAAAGCCTACTTGGGGAGTGCGCGCATTCGGTGTGACTCCCTTGTTCCTACCCAAGGTCCCGAATTGTCACTGAACCCCTCAAAGCTTAAACCGCTAGTGGATATTTTCTCGAACGGTCGCTGTCGACCCTTTGATGAGAGCCACCGAATACGAGTCCTTTTAACCCGAGATGAGTGGAGGACACTCAAAGAGGGTATCAGCATACGGGAGCTCAATCAATTGGCCCTGCCACCCCTTGAACTCCGTGAAGGAGTACGATTGAGGTATCTACATGGGCGCCATCGGCTGGCCGCATGCCAGATTGTTATGCCCCCGCCAGATCAGTGGTGGGGCGTTGACTTCTACCTCAAAGAGCGTAAGCACACCATGCTTTTTCTTTGGGGACCCACACTGAGCCTATCTAGAAATACCTTCCCGGCTTCAATTTGAACATTTAATTCAATACGAAAATACGCAACCATACAGCGATGGGATTATATTCCGCGAAATTTGCCAACGACGGGGGGACGACCCAGAACAATGCCAACTCTGGTTGACCAGACTTGCGGCGAATCCTAGCAAGATTCGTGATCTACGGCAACTCCTTCGACAACAACGATTATTTCCTCTTGTGGACGCATTTGTATCTCTCTTTCCCCTAGAAGGTCTATGGCAGGACTTCAGGTTGGGAACCTTCCATCGAATTCTCACCCTGCGCTGCACAGAGGTACCCTCAAGTCCTACACTTGGGAATTGTGCTACATCACCTATTTACACGAACTGTAGGAACTCACAGAATACTTACGACACATAAAACGGACCTGGGAGTTCTTGCTTGGAGATGCTCCGTTTTATGTTGATGCATACACCATCAGGTGCCTTGAAGGTCGCTCTCCGCACTACTCGAGAATCGATCGAGGGCATATCCGTCGCAGTATCAACGATCGTTCAGCATTTTTCTGGGTAGCCAATGAAGATCAAAGGGTGGGTATTCAAGAAAGATGTTGCAAAGTCGGCCATATCATTCCGTCAATACGGACATTCCTGGAAGACACAATGTGGTTAGAACCACCCAGCAGAGTAATCAGACGGCTTTTACCTTCCAAATCACATACAACGATTCGCCGAGCACTTTGGCAATGTTATGTTGGCTCGGAGCACCAAAAGCAAGAAGAATTCGCTGAAGCCTACCGGAAACTCTGGCTTCATGCTCTCAGACACTTTCACGACCTGGATACTCTTCAGCCCCGACGGGAAAACAGAAGATCATCATTGTTGCCACCTCGTTCTCCTACCGAGGCTTGGTTGAGACTGGCGGAGCTTGCTCGCTCTCTCGGCTTTCATACGTCTGTTGTCATGAGCGCGCAACACTCTGTGAATATCGAGGAAGCCATGACCCCTGTTCGAAGGTATCCCAGAGTGACTATCCCAGTGCACCAAAAATTCGACATAAGGCGCCGGTGTGGACGCATGTTTGAGCTTGCCTACAAATCTAACCAGAGGGATCTGCACCTCACGAACATCTACCGTACGTTGACTGCGGAAGATATTGACAATAGTGTCACAGCATTTGCTGTCTCCCGAGATACCTTCATGGCCTTTTTTGGTCGTAGCCGGCCTTCTACTCTCAAGATATTTCCTGACCCTGAAAATGAATTGCTGATGTCGGTGCAAGTCTCGGCCGAGGCTATTGACAGTATCTACAGGGCATCGTTTTGCTACGAAGATGAGTGCCTCAATGAGTCTGACGGCCAGGACACCAATGAGGTCGCGGAGTCTGCACAGGAGCCAATGGATACGGTCATGAATGATATTGCGAATCTCCAAGTTCCACATCGACATGACACTCCAGCACAAACCTTGGACAGGATAATTGTCGAAGCGCCTGATAGTGCTGCCTCACACCTGGTCTGGCCTCAGGGAATGTCGCCGAGGCCACCGACTGGGCCCATAGACCATGAAATGTTAGAAGACCACTCGCAGGAGCAACAGCAATCGGAGCAGGAAATTCCGGACATCACGGAAGATCCCTCTGGTGAACAGCAGCAACCAGACGCCCTTAAGCCGATGGAAGCAAGGGAAGACAGTTCCTCGAGCCCAGGTTTACAAAACGATTCCGCCATTCTTCCTGCAGCAAATAGCGCTCCTTTCAGAGATACGCACTCTAGCAGGACATATGGGTTTCCTTCGCAATCTTCTCGGACATTGGAGTTGACTTCGGAGGAACAATTACCACCTGGTCAGCCTTCTGTCGATTATGGCCGATCCAGTCTCGAACAGGCTACCATCTCTAAGCAAGCTATTGCTCCTGGGCGGGCCATTGCTCCTGGGCAGGCTATTGCCCCTGAGCAGGCTATTGCCCCTGAGCAGGCTATTGCCCCTGAGCAGGCTATTGCCCCTGAGCAGGCTATTGCCCCTGAGCAGG